>NC_050583.1:12387182-12422182 GCF_013368585.1 Megalops cyprinoides | reverse complement strand
TCCCACACCAAAGCCAATTCATAAATCCAAGGGCACACAACAGACACACACCAGTCAATTAGGTCATTCTAGAGACAAAACTGTATAACAATGGGAATTATCTGGAAATTAAATTAAGTCGAACAATTTGTGCTTTTACAGGTATAGTACAATGATAAGGAAAAAGATGAACTGAAACATGTAAATGGCTGAAAAAAGTCCAAGAGTCACAGTTTCACTGTTTCACTGTGTGTGTGCATACATAAATGTGCATGAGGAAATTTTTGAACTAGTGTGTCTGTCTGTATGTGACATTGTTAGATGCGTCACTTGTAGGTCGCTTTGGATAAAAGCGTCTGCCAAATGAGTAAATGTAAATGTAATGTAAATGTCTCAATGTTCAAATGTTATGTTATATCATTATAATAATTTTATTACCATTTATTTGGCAGACCTGTCCAGAGACTTTCAGTGCCACAACGGCCAGATGCATATGCTCGTGTACGTGCTTGTGTATGTGTGTGTGTATGCGTGTGCATGCCTGTGTGTGTGTGTGTGTGTGTGTACGTGTGTGTATGTGTGTGTGTGCATATATGTATTCATGCACACGTGCGCGCACATCCGCTTGCGTGACTCACCAGCCGCTCGGACATGGGCGTCTTGTCTTCGTTGGGCAGGTGCTGCTCCAGGGCCAGGACGATGCAGTTAGCGATGATGGTCGTCAGGATCATGTACTCGAAAGGAGTGAGGAGCCGGAGGGTCAAGGAAGAAGCAGACGGGACAGACAGAGACGCACCTGGCACTGCGGCTGTCGCTCTCTCAGCAAAGGGACATTTGCACAACACTGCAGTGCCCCTTGCACTGAGTCACCATATGGACTCGTTGTGGCTGGCTCCTGCGTGCAGATGCGTAAAGCCATGCAGAAAGCAGAAAGCACGACCGCACTGAGGCGTCGATGTGACTGATCAGAGGACACAATTACTGTGGTGCAGGAGGGAGGTGAGGCAAACAAGCACAAACACAGACCATTACAGTACCAAGCTGCATGGCAAACACACAACAAGGGGTTAGTGATGGATGCTAAAGATGGGGAAACCAAAGAAGCGGCAAAGGAAGAGTATGAAGCTGGAGAGCCATTTGAAGCAAAAAGACAAAGGAATTGCAGGAGGGCTGGACTTCACGGTTTTGAAACAGAAGCTTGATTCGGAAGAACGTATGAATGAGATGGCCATTACTCCAGCTGCATAAAAGAGCACTGCTGATATCATCACAGCCCAGCGACATCATCATTTGTCCCCCGCAGTCAAAACTCTGACGGAGGGACACAAAGAGCCCTGAATGAGACCTTACTATACCTTCATCTTAACTCTCTCTGCATGGAGAGTACTTTCACTCCCGCTTATTAAATGGGCAGGGACATCACAATAATACTATTAATCAATGCCACAATTTGTCCAATGAAAACATTTCTCACAGACCTCCTCTTATCAATTGACATACACTGCTCAACTGAGCCAAGAATCGCAAAAATTGAGGCAATGCACTCACACACAGACACACACACACACACACGCACACACACACACGCATGCAGACACATGCACAGACACCCTTGCAGGAACACAAGCAGAGAAAGCCGCTTGGAGGAGGCATCAGTGTAATGAGTGTGAATTCATGATGAAATAATGGGCGCTTCAGGGTCTGCTGTGACTGAACGACTTGGACGTGTCCAGCATGGTTTTAATGGGGCCATCATTAGCCAGTTACTCCTCGTGTGTTTACAGAAAGCATAACTGCTGCTGACACTTGTGAATCGCCACAAGACCAACACTCAGTGTCCCCCCAGCCAAATCCAGAAATGATTTAACGTGATATGGCTTTGGGTCCAGAGGGACTGGGTGGGTCAATCAAAGCCCCAGAGAGAGCAGAAGAAAGAACGGCCTGTACACACACACACACACACGCGCACACACACACACACACACACACACACACACACACACACACACACGCAAACATAGAAACACACATACAGAATCACAAACACATGCATACAAACTCACAAATACAAATGAGCGTATAACTTTAAGTACGTCTGTGATTACAGGTGCGGATGAATGTGAGCGTATCCCTCAGAAACTTAGCATTTCCCATATTCCCCAACCCATTTGTACAGATGCACTCATTTTGTCATTTTTCACTGTACTTATGCTTGAGTAATTAAGGTAGAGCACTTCACTGAGGGCCTGACAGCAGCATCCCCCCCTGGGCTTTACAGCCTCCCCTCTAACGGGATGAAAAAGGAGACGTGGCCCTAGCCGCGTCTTCATTCCCCGATGTCTCAGGGACACTGCTGGGCCTCTGAGGGATGTGCTATTTCCAGCCAGTCCTCCCAGGCACTGCGGCTCCTGTGCCGTCTCTCCGCACCCTCCGATAGAGAGGTCCTGGTTCTCTCTTTTCCTCCTCGCTCGTGTCTGCCACTGGCTTCATGCGCTTAGCAGTTGTGCACAGTCCCGCACACACGCTCGAGCCTGTATTGTGCAAATTCACAGGCGCACGTGCTTGCACTGATGCGCCAACACTCAAGCAAAAATGACTGAGCCCTCCCGGCCCTCACAGGAGCTGTGGATAATTCCACGGCACTGTGTGTCTGAATTCCCTGCGCTATCCAGCATTGCTGAAGTCGGGAGCATGCACCTGGGAAAGGAACTGCAAGATATTGCACAAGTCCATAAAGATCATGGCACCTCCCCCAAAGAAGCAATGTAGCTGGCCCATAGGTGGCGCTGTTCTGTTGCGTCTCTCCCTGGTTGTTCCAAACATGAGCTCAGCCTTTGGTGAACAATGCGCCCTCACCTCCTGGTAATCTCTCACTCGTTTAACACGTGATGGTGCATTACAGCGAAAATGATATTCAATCAGGGTGCTAAAACTGTCCCTAGGATATAATGGACCCTTAATAATTCACAGTTCAATTTGGAGAATGAGATGGAGGGAGGAAGGGGGGAAGCGAAGGAGGAAAAATGCCGACTGACATGGCAGTCTACACTGGCGCTGTCAACGTTTTGGCAAAGTACACCAGGGACACTAATGCAAGATTGCACTGAGAGAGGGAGAGGGGGAGAGGGAGAGCAGAAAGGGGTAGAGGAAGGCTCCAACTCAAGTCAAAGTTGGACGCCGTTGTAGCGTAAAGAGACGGAAGAAGGAGACGAATTTCTCCATCAGCAGAATAAAATGTGTATTAGTACAATAAGAGGGAATAATGATGCCAGGACCGCCTCCAGTAACAAGGCCTCCCTCTCTGCTTGATTAAAATGGCTCTGGGATGCGTTAGGAAAGCGCCGTCTTGCCAGCACAATGTATCCGCTTCACTTTTATTCCCTGGCAGAGCAGAGAGAGCCAGGCCTGCTCGGAGCTCAGAAAGATTCAGTCCCCCACCCCCGTCCCCCAAGCACCAAAACCTCTCCTTCTGTCTTCCTGTCTCTCTATCTCTCTTCTCCATACACATAAGAACCAGTGTCTCGCCACACCCCTGTACGCACTTACCCACAAAGCATAGCCTCTTTTTCCAACCCTAATGCAGAAAAATCTATGCTCAAGCACTTGCACTCACATACACAGTCACACACGCGTGCACGCACACACACGCACACACTCACACACATGCACACATGCACACACGCAAATACATACATATGTACACACACGTACACACACACTACTTTCCCCATCTCTCTGTGCAAGAAACTGAGTTCTGTGTTAGAGAGAGAGAGAGCCCTGTTCATCCTGTGTAATTTATTAATCATGGCTGACTAAAAAAAAAATCACTAACAGCCCTTCAGCACCGGCAAAAAAACAAGCCATGCCTGTCAGTGTCTGTGCTACAGCGCTCCCCCTCTCCCTCTCACTCTCTCACACTCTGCGTGCAGTAGCTTTGTGACACAAACACTTCAATCCGCAAGTGACGGTGTATTTTTACACACGGTGATTAACGCCCAGAATAGTACAGCATGGCACCGCCGCCGAGACAGCGTGTCACAATCGACATGGAGATTACTGAGGGAGTGTGTGTGCGGAGAGGCGGTGTCACCGTAACCATGGAGATCACTGCCAGTCACAGTGTTCACCATAGAGATTACTGAGACGCGGTGTTACAATCGCCGCAGAGAGATAACTGAGAGACGGTGTTACAATCACCGCAGAGATAACTGACAGAAAGTGCTGCAGTCACCTCGGAGATTACTGTGAGACAGTGTTACTATCAGTCAGCGTGAATGTTGGGACTGGTGAGAGGCAGAACACTCTGTGTGTGACAGTAACCGTTCCGCACAGTGCTTTTCCGGCCTTGAGGATCGGCCGGTGAGATCTCGTCATGGTGGTTTGAATTTGAATTAACAGAGAGAGGGAGAGCCGAGCACAGAGCACGTTTGGGGGAGGTTACAGACAGACAGACGGAGAGGGCCGGGGGGATGAAGTGCTAACAGGCTCTCTCGGGCCCTGCGCAGTGATGGCTCCCAGTGCTGCTTCAGGGCCACAGACTCCCAACCATTAGGACACATTAGCACTTGGGCTCCATTCAATTAGCCTGACAATCTCCGAGATGCAGGCCTGGGGGAGTACTGTGTGTGTGTGTGTGTGTGTGTGTGTGTGTGTGTGTGTGTGTGTGTGTGTGTGTGTGCATGTGTGTGTGTGTGCATGTGTGTGCAAGCATGTATAGCATGCATGTGTGAGTGCAAGTGTGTGTGCATGCATGTACGTGTATGTTAGTACTCACCACATAAATGTGGAGAGACATCTTAATACAATGCACTATTTACATTGCTGAGAGGAAGGTGTCATTAACCATGTTTAATTCATTTCACATACTTTAAATGTGTTACGAGGCACAAAAGCTCTGTCCCACAGCACTATAATCCAGAGAAATTCATCCCTGGTCCTGTGTGGTCACAGGGTTTTCGTTCAGCGACGAGCTTACCAACCTCAATCAACCAACTAATTATGGATTCATCCGATTGAAATTCCTTTCCCAGTTTTTAAACGGAGCTGGAAAAATTTGCTGGATTGCTGCCCTCTAGAACAAAGCATCTCAGTTCTAGGGCCCAAGCCCTATCCACTACTCAATAACAGGAGCTGTCATAGATACACAGATGGTATCACCTAAAAAGAGTATGACATGTTACAAAGCTGTTAAGGGCTGTTAGTACCACAGGCATGTGCTGTGATTATGACATCAGCATTGCTCAGGTGCCATCTATCAGCAGTCACATATATTAGTAACACACCGCTGGCTTAATTACACCAGGTGAAAATGCACATTATGACTGTGGCCCAATATGAAGTCAGCTGCCTTAGAAGGCAGCATTTGAAGGGAGCATTTTCACTATTTTCACAATTTTGCACACTTGCCCTTCATAGGCATGTCCCAAACCGAAGTCATCATGAAATGTGCCCTTTTAAGGTGCCTTATTTCAGTTAAATTTGAAGGCAGCATCTGATGTATCCTTTGCTAGGTAGGGTATCCCTTAAGTCTTTGCGATTACCTCAGGCTTCTCAACTTCCGTTAAATTAATGGCGGCTGAAAACACCACAGCGGTAGATGCGTTGGTAGCAGAGGAGCTCATTATAAATGTCCATATATAGTGAACTCAATAATTTGTTGAGGATATATCTAAAAAATACATTGTAATTATTGTACACTGGAATAATGTACGCAATGTTTTTAAGGCTTGGTGAGCTTCCCGTGAACTAGCTAGCTAGCTTGCTAGTAATCACATTACTTTCCAATAGAACAAGCGCGGTAGTTTGGTTGTCCATCGAACAAAGGTGAAGTCTTTTACAGCTACTGAAATACTTAACATGATAATCTGATTAAACTGAAAAAAGTAACTGATCTAGTGGCTAGGTATTTAGTTACACAAACATTAAACTAATTTCCTCTCCAGGGACGCGAACAATCTATGATGTCATCCTGCCTTCAAAGTGTGCCCTAATTTTGTTGCCTTTTGAGGTCCCTTTTCTTTTAGGATGCTACCTTATAAGGGGGCTCACTTCTAAGGATGCAGGTAGCAGGCAGCTGACTTAGCATTGGGACACAGCCTATATCTGTGGCTTTAAGTGCTACCTGTTTGACTGTAGTCACACTATGGCCCATTGTACAACCCATTGCTGTAAAGAGCATGAATTCTGACAGGGTTGGGGAGCAAGAGAGAGAGAGAGAGAGAAAAGAGAGACGGTGAGACAGAAAGAGACAAAGAGAGGAGTAAGTTCAGGTGCTGACTGGATCGTGAGTGACACGCCCCGCTCTCTCCTGACTGATAGTGCTGTAACGGCACAAGCGTCAGTCAGCGAACGCTGCCGGCGACAGAGGGGCACCGCCGTGGCGCGGCGCGGGTGCAGCCCGCCGAGCTGCCCCTCCCTGCGGACGTCACACGCTCGGGCGAGCAGCGCGCCTGCCGCGCATCGCTCAGACCCCCGCAGACGGAGGGGAGACATCGATGACAGGGCCGCGGGGCATTACTGGCGATCTGTCCTTTTCCGCCAGAGCGAGAGGACTGGCGCGAAGCAAAGCGATGAGTTGATAAGGAGCTTGGATAGCGGTGTGTGTGTGTGTGTGTGTGTGTGTATGGGGGGGGGGGTGGGTGCTGAAGGGCAGACTGGGAATTGAGCAATTCAGACTGTTCCAAAAAGCAGCTGATGCACTCAGCCAGGCAAGTCATGCTTATCGATGGCAGACGCCGATAGGGCCTGCACTGGAGCCACTAGGAGAGCCCTGGAGAGAGCAGAGAACGCAGACTGTGAAACAGAGGCAATCCTGCACGCGGAGAAGACTGGACTCAGAAAGCCAAAACAACCAGTGGGAGCTGAATGAGTCACCTCAGAGGTGCAAAATGAGGGAGAGACCTTAGGCCTTCATCACATCCAGGCCTTTAAACTTAACCTGTCCAAGGTCAATAACTAGCCAGATCTTTAGAAACAGATGAGTTCGTGCAACTGGAGCCCAATCTTTAGGACCAGTTGAATTACAGCTGTAGGAGTCCATTCTTTAGGACCAGATTAGTTTGATCAATTGGAGCCCAGTCTTTAGGACCAGATGACTAAGAGCAGTAGTGGTCCACTCTATAGGAACAGATAACCTAGAACTGTTGGAGTCCACTCTATAGGACCACACGACTTAGTGCAGTAGGAGTCCAATCTAAAGGACAGATTACTTAGAGAAATCGGACTCCACTCTATAGGACCAGATGAGTTAGAGCTGTTGCTGCCCAATCTTTAGGACCAGATGAGTTAGAGCTGTTGCTGCCCAATCTTTAGGACCAGATACCGTAGAACTGTCGGAGCCCACTCTATAGAACCAGATAGCTTAGCGCAGTAGGAGCCCATTCTATAGAACCAGATAGCTTAGTGCAGTAGGAGGCTTCTCTTTGGGCATGTTCCTCAGGATGCAACTCTGTGTAAGGTTCTGGTCCTCCCCCCCTCTTGGCTGGGTGAACAGACCTCCCGTCCTCTGGACTCTTTCAGATGTCTCTCCTCACTCTCTTATTTCTCTTTCCAAAGCGCAGCACTGAAAGACTCCATGAGTATGAGACCATGCCTGTGATCTGTGTTGCAAAAAAAACCCTTCAATTACATATTCCTCCTTCCCCTCTCTACGTGCAGAGCTATAAATAGCTTCATGGCAGATAAAAGAGTGTGTCTGTTCCCTTCCCTCGTGCTCCATCTCTTGCGCATTCCCTCCCTCTCTCTCTCTCTCTCTCTCTCTCTCTCTCTCTATCTCTCTGACTCACTGTGGATCTTTTAGCACTCCTGGTCCATATCGTTCCAGGGGTCAGCGTTCCACCAGCGCGGTGACCTCATACCCCTGCTCTCCGGCACAATGAAGCCAGCCTGCACTTCTGCCTTGATAAGCACAGGCTGTTCAGGACAACCACCCTCCCTTGCCAACGATACCATCCTTCTGTCATCGTGAGCGGTCACTGAATATGGGCAGACCTGAGGTGCGTTCAAATTGGGAAAACTGAGGCGAACGTTCCAGGAGAACGGGTTTTCTTTAACATTTAAAATTTGAACGGTTTTGTGTGAACATCCAAATTGTTCGGTCTCCCTTAGTCCAGCGTCCGTGTCTGTTCGCCGAGAACTACCTCCTCAGACCGCTTGTGTGTGTTCGCAAGCGTTCACAGCGAATTCAAAGCAAATGGAAAACTGCTTGAAAATGTTCGCAAACGTTTGCCTTTGTTTGCTAGTTTGAATGCACCTCAGGTCTCTTAACGTGATCACTACGTGCCAGTATGTGGCACTGTGTAAGAATTGGGACGGGTCTCTATTTACAACAGCTCTGTCTACTGCCATGAAGAGACCAGAGGAAAGTTAATACAACACACACACACACACACACATATATACATATATATGCTTTATGATGACAGAACATTTATACTCTCCCAACAACTTTTCTCTTCCCCATCCATTCCCCCTAAAGACAAATGTTTACACGCCCTG
This sequence comes from Megalops cyprinoides, assembly GCF_013368585.1. Taxonomy (NCBI): domain Eukaryota; kingdom Metazoa; phylum Chordata; class Actinopteri; order Elopiformes; family Megalopidae; genus Megalops; species Megalops cyprinoides. The sequence continues at coordinate 12,413,707 of NC_050583.1, read as the reverse complement.
ACAGAGTAATACTCAGCTTGCTTTCTGCCGGAAAGTGCCATTCAAAAGCTGAGGGAAATAGCGGAGACACAGGGAACGGGGGAGAATTCCTCACTGCCAGACAGAGCAGGTTAGATTGATGCTTAAAGGAGGCGCCCTCAAACTGCTGCCTGATATCCTCAAACAGCAGGGAGCACAACACAGCCGGCGACAAGCATCTCCCGCTAAAACTCCATGGATGGGCCGTTCCACTCTGTCAGAGAGGCACTGTTCCCCTCCCTCACCTTCTGACACATCCCACACCTCCCTCATAGATTTCCTCTTTTCCTTCCTCCTTTGCTATCCTCTCGCCTCCTTTTCAGTTTTTGCTTTCCTTAACCTGTTCTCCCCTTGGCACTGGTTTCCTCCCAGCTTCCACAACCTATCATGTAGTCCATCCATTTTTTGCTTGATATCTTAACCCTCACTGCTTCCTCATCTCTCTGTTTCTTCAGGTTCTTTCCTTCGCTCCTCCATCCTCCATCCTCCACAGTGTGGCTGTCTTTCAAGTTCTGCCTTTCCGTCTTCTCTCTCTGCCCTTCTCTCTTTCTCTCTCTCTCTCTCTTTCTCCTTTTGCAAAATCTGTTCATCAATCATCCATCTCTCCATCATACAATCTTAATTCAGCTGAGGAAAATGGTGCCGCATCAGCAGGTCTGCAGAGAGTGGGGAGAGGAGAGAGAGAGAGAGAGAAAGAGAGAGAGAGCAAAAAGAAGGGAAGGACCAGCATACAGTAGAAGAGGGGAGAGAGGATTGCAGTATTTTTATTCTTCACTGGTGAGTGGGCTCACTGAAAGTAGGTTACTGTCAGTAGACAGATCCACTATTCCACACATACTTCACACTCTTCACAAAAAAACACTCACACACATGGCTTCAACACACAAGCAGAGCAAGCATGTGCCTGACACACACACACACACACACACACACACACACACACACACACACACACACAGCTTCAACTCACATACGTACATAGACATACCAAACATGTATCTAACACACACGCACATGTCCAATAAACACCACCCTTCCCTCTCCCCAGGGGTGACTATCACCCCAGGCAGGAGACTGATCTGCTGATCAGCACTAATCTGGTTTACTGGACTGGGCGGTCCCAACTGAATCCACTTCCTGACCACTACCATTTTCTGTTGAACTTCGAGACCGCAGGTGTTCCCACTGCATAAAGCCACCATACAGACTATTACAGCAACAATTACGCCTTGCAACGGTCAATGATGACGTTGCCATCTGAATCTACAATACAGTGGCCTCCTCAGCCATGCTGCATACACAAACTACTCTAGAGTGGGTTAAGGGCCTGCCTGCTCCTACTGACACTGCAATAACACTGGCTGGGAGACACCTTTGACTGGATGCAGGGAAATAAAGAACCGCTGGCCCCTGTCACCCCCCATTTCCATCCTCTGACCTCTGACCTCTGACACTTGACCCTGATGCTTTATGTTTAGTGCCATACCAGAGAGATCATGGCCATTCTGGAAGTGGAAGAGGGAACACACAGAGCAGAACATTTTTGGTCCACAACACCATTTACCTTTCGAATACAGCTGCCAACCAAAAGGAGACACATCCGTGTGTAAACTAAAGACCAAACACGAAGGACGATAATATTTGCTTTCCGCGCGTCTTTTCCGCCATACGCTTACGTGACGGCGCACTGACTCACTGCTCAGTCCCCGCGCGAGACGGACCGCTGCGCATCAATATATACGGAAACGTCTGCGACGGAGCTCCTGGTCGCATTGCAACGACTCAGTCAAGACTCATAAAAGAATCCGCGGTGACGGCTACACGGTTGCAAGGCCAGATTAAAAAACATCAGAGATATGAGCAGCAGCAGAGCACGGCCCGCAGCGCGCCTCCATTGCGCTGCTCACAACACAGCACTTAAATCGTGCGCCGAAATCATCTGGATGAGCTTACAGATGCAGGCGCGCAATTCTGAACGCGGCACTGCCGACCAACAGGCGTGCACCATACTGCATCCGCCATTGCTCAGCGCCGTGCTGTAACTAAACCGCTGTGCCCTGCTGGAAAGGCCTGCGCTGTGCAGCCTGTCTCAGCGCCACCGCTGCCAGCGTGGTGACAAACCCGCACCCAAGCCGCGCGGCGTTTCAGCTTGCTTTAATTAACCGCCGCGTATTCTCAGGCACCGACCGCCCCGCCGCCAAAATGTAAATATGAATCGATTTCCCCGTTACGCTTTAAGGTCCCGGGCTGTTTGTTTTCTGATACTATCTGGCATCGGGAGGCTCGGCGGTGAATAATTAATGAGAGCGATGGGTTTTTTTCCTTCCGCCACTCCCACGGTAAGTGTGCGTGTGTGTGTGTGTGTGTGTGTGTGTGGAGGGGGTAGGGGGGCAGAGACATTACATCATCATGCATTATACATGCAAGCATTACAGTTCCTTTTCCTTAGCAAACACCCGCCCCGCGCTCACCATCTTAGACTCACACACTCGGCGCCCATTTACAGGGCTGTATAACCAAGCCGTCGAATCCGGGAGCGGACAGCAGGGTCCCGCAATGCATCCGAGCACGCCAAGCGCAACTACAACGCAACGTGCCTGACGGCCCCAATCTGTTTCTTTTTTCTTTTTTCTTTTTTTTTATGAGCCAGGTACGCCCACGGAAAAAGGCACCTCCGACCTGGACCATCCTCCTCGCAGTGGCAGGAGGACCACCGCCAGGTCGCCGAGCTGCCAGTCCTGGAAACGGTACAGAAGCGCGCATGGCATGGGAACATCCTGTCCCGGACAGGCGGGCCCGCTTTACCGCCCTCCGCACCTGCCTTCGGCTTGGGAGTGGCAGTAAAAATGGGCCCCATCACCCTGCGTAAAAACGGGAGTTAATGAGCTCTTCGCTCAGTTAAGGAAGGCTCGTTCACGGTGGTGCGACAGCAGAATAACACAAACAGCTCTTGCCGAACACATTGTTGCGCACCTTTTCCTCCCTTTTTTATGACATTGCTCATGGTGACGTGGGGAAACAAAACCTCCAGCACCTCTCCCGCTCTACAGCTCATTTACATGTGTGAATGAGACTGTCCAAATTCCTCATTCCAGAGTCACAAAAAACAGGCTTTTTCCGCTTGACTCTCTTAAGTGCAAAAAGGAGGTTGAGCCAGTGGAGACCCAACCTGGGCCAAGGTATGCTTGGAGACAGTGTAAATAGGACATAAACACTTCTACTCTGAACTGCAGCTGAGTACAGCCTAGTGTAAGCATAAAGCATATCACTAACTTCACAAAGTTACAAAAATCATTCGCTTAGTCATTTAAAGCATACCTGTACTAGAATTTAGTCAACTAGCGTAAGTATAGTTTGGAATAATCAAATAAGGAAAGTAAGGATCTGTCACAATGGGACCGGGATTACAGGCACAGTTCCATGTATAACACCCTCCCAGCAAGCCTAGGATGCAAGCCTAAGATAAGCCCCTGCTTCAGCTTTTGGACTCAGTCTAAGCGCCATTAACCTTGGAGGCAGGAAAACCGCTGCAGACACACGTGTCACTAATCACCGCTAACGCTAAAAGCATCGGGACTGCTGGCCTAAGCACTATCACGCCAACGCCTTCCTTCATTTTACGGCATGGTCGGGCTCGGTTTCCGCGGTTCTCAGTTTACACGCATTTCTCCCCTCCGGTCGACTCCGGTTGGCCCCCGTTTTCATTGGAAGATTTTCAGGGCTGGGTAGTAAATCCCCATTTGGGATTGGAAAACAATACTGTCAATTAACGGGTGCTGACCCCGGCCTTGGTTCACGAGAGGGAAAGGGAATATTGACCACTGTAACTCATCTGCGGGAGCTGCCGTCTGTGCCTCGCAGGGCCTCGGTCAATGATCAGCTGTTTACAACGAGAGGCAGTTGAATGCTATGGCTACAGTGTTTTTGTGCCAAACGCCCTCTGTTCACAAAATATTGATTAATTAAAGAAAACTCAAGTCAAACTGATCGTCTTTGTACTTGAAGGGCTGTGTTGCCTTAAATGACAACATCTTTACAGGAGTGAGGAGATCACAGAATAACACTCAGGGTAAATGAAAGGGGATTCTCCACTGATCTTGTTTATGAAACATTTTAATCAAGCAACACTTCAAATTGTATTTGTTATTAAAGTTCATGTCATTAAAGCTCAAGCTGTAGTATGAGCCACAATTATGTCTGTAGGTGTAAGTGCCACTTTTATGGTATTAATGCCATAACGCCATAAAAGTCACTTACACAGCATGTATAATGTCAGGCCATGATTTATTAATATTAATCTCGTGGGTGTTACATGGTGGTGTGTGGGTATGTCCAACGCACTGATTTGTCATCTTTTTCTTGTAGTTGTGAGTTTGTGTAACCTGGGGTGATGTTCCTGGTCGCTGACCAGGTGATGACATCACTCTTCTTATACCACATCTTTTTCAGAGAATTATTGATCCAAAAAAACAACCACATTTTTACATTCATCATTACCCCTGTGGTGTAATTAATGTGGAAAATGGAATACGGTATTTCCGCTGGCGCTAGAGCTTTCAATGGGATTTGGAGGAATTTTCTGATGAATGAAATAGCAGCAGACCAGCCTACCTCAGTGTGGTACAGCCCTGTGGAGAGGGTGTGTGTTAGATCTGCTGATTGAAGTGGCCAGAAACAGTGGTAGGGAATTACTCAATCCAGAACGACTGATGGCACAGTCACACACACCTCTCACATGCGCGCACACATGCACCTGTGTGTGCACGTGCACACAGACACACACGCACACACACACACACACATACAAGCACATGCGTCCACATTAAAGTATAAACTAACACATATACGTGACTGTCTTTCTCTCTCATACACACACACACACACACACACACACACACACACAAAAAACATATGCACATGTAGCCAATCACATAAAAAGAAATGCAGGCAAGGAAGCTCGAAATACACAAGTGGTAATTATCAGGATGAAACAAGCCATGACCGGCTCGTCCTCCTTCATCTTCCCAGAATTCACAGCCCGGGATCAGACCCCGCCCACTCCCCTAGAGACATGGACAGAAGAGGACAAACCCTAACAGCAACAAAGCGCTCTTGTTCTCCTAGATTCCTCTCACCTCATTCTTCCTGCCTCCTCCTTTCTCTCCTTCAATTACCATGCAGAGATACAGCGCTATCCATGAATGATGACCTTTCACCTGTGTTCATCACCCAAAGATAATATCCACACACATGCTTAGTCTGATATAGGACAATCCCAGTCCTATACCCTGTCTCTCTCTCTCTCTCTCACACACACACACACACACACACACACCACTGACACCCTGCCCCAACCCACATATTATTAAAAAAGCGAGAGCTGACCTACTCTAGCTCTACCAATGTCTCCATCCAGTTCTGAAGGGCATTTGCTTCTCTGTGGACAGCAGCATGGCCCAAGTCTCCCGGAGTGGCCTGAGGTAGCCCTGGAACAGTGCACGCACGCAGGCCAGTGCCCGTTTTAATCCAGGGCGGTGGCTAAATAAAGCTCTGGTCAATACTGATCATGGGAGAGCAGAGAGCTTGTCTCGCTTACAACTGATAAGGGAGAGAGACAGGCACTAGCACAGGTGCGCATACTTGCATACACATGCTATGCAAACGATAGAGATAGATGAGGAAAAGCACTGTTTGTGGGGGAAGAGTTCTTCCTTGTTACGAGGAAAACACTGTCCCTTAAAAGTCAATTTTGATAAAATGTCCCCAATCACAACATCACTACATTGTCAGTGTCAATTATTTATTTGTTTGGGAGATACCCTCATCTATGGCGACAAAGCTTAAATTTCTGTACTATCCGTCCATTACATCTGGATATTTAAATGGGCAATTTAGTCCAAGTACTCTGCCCGAACATACAAAAACAATGTGTTCCAAGCTGCAGCCAGCATTCAAAGCAACCTTCTGGTTACAGGTAAACCCGGTTTGAAGTCCAGTTCACAGGGCATACGCATGAGCAGGTACAGTAGGCACAGCAGCAGAGACAGCAGGTTTGTGTGTCTGGCAGCGGATACGTGTTATGCCAGCAGCGCACGCATGAAAGATCACTCCATCATCACTCCATCCACCTGCTCCCCGGGCACAGATAGCCAGCAACACAGCTGGCCTCTTCCGCCACACCGCCACTGTCTCTGAATAATTCAGCCACCATAAGACAGACAGCGAGATGCAGACAGATAACTGTCACAGACAAGCTCTATACAGATCAGATACACACACGACACCCCACACAGTCAGAATCAAGGGTCAGCAACACATCCTTATTCTGCTCCATTCTTTCTTTTTGTCTTCTGCCACATCACAGTTACAGTTTCACTGACCCACATCTTAAGAGACCAGCTGAGGAACAGTGCTGGATCAGCTGACTCACCAACACTTCGGTTGCTCTGCTGACCGCAGACAGAATGGACACACCTGGTGAGAAGCAAGCAAGAGAGACCCCAATACTACCACCTGCGGGAAAGACTGGTGTCTCCTCACACCCCCCGACAGCCTGACCTGTGGGCCCGAAAGGCTGGCTGACCTTACTGGATCAGGGAAGGACGACAAAATTAGATTACATTGCTATGGCGTACAGTTACTGCAGCTGTTGAACAGTGACTGCCCAGATGGGATTAGTCACTGAGATTCATTTCTCATTCTTTCCTCCGGGAGAAAACAACCTCTCATGCACACTGAGATCAGTAACAAATCTCTCCCAGGGTCTCTCAGTACTCTCACCACACGTACATGTCAAAGACATGGCTCCTTATAAATGTCACTGTGGCCCGTTTTGGCCCGTTTAGAAAGCTTCTACACAGCATAAGAGGCAAGGGTGAGCAGTAGATGTGAGCGCTGAACTCGCTCCGTTTCTCCGCAGAAAGGTGAGGCCGTGCCCTGGTGATGGAGCGGCCCCCGCTCACACCCACGGAGGGACTGAGCCACAGCCTGCCCGCACAGATGGTGTGTTCACCGCACTGCTGTCGGGGGTCTCCCAAAACACCCACATGACCAGCCCTCATCCTCTCCAAAGCACTCACTCGCACATGAGTGCGCGCGTATACACACACACCCACACACACACGCACGCGCACATACACACACACACACACACACACACGAGAATCCCTTATCCTCTCCAAAACTCACTCACACAATTTAGTCCACATGCACAGAGAAAAACACAAATGCAAGTAACTATTATCTTCATCCGTATCATCAAGCTATGATCTACACTGATGAGCCAAAACATTATGACCACTCACAGGTGAACCGAATAACGCTGATCATCTCCAAACAAGGGCACATGTCAAGGTCTGGGTAGATTAGATGGTAAGCGAACAATCAGGTCTCGTAGTCAACGTGTTGGATGCAGGAGAAATGGGCAGGAGTAAAGACCTGAGCGACTTTGACAAGGGCCAAGTTGTTATGGCCAGACGACTGGGTCAGAGCATCTCTGAAACGGCAAGGCTTGTGGGGTGCTCCTGGTCAGCAGTGGTGAGAACCTACCGACAGTGGTCCGGGGAGGAACAAACCACAAACCAGCGACAGGGTGTTGGGCGCCCAAGGCTCATCGATAAGCGAGGGCAACGAAGGCTATCCTGTCTGGTCCGAACCGACATAGGGTCTACTGTGGCACAAGTCACAGAAAATTTTAATGATGGTTACGAGAGGAATGTGTCACAACACACAGTGCATCGCACCCTGCCGTGTAGCGTAGCCACAGACTGGTAAGAGTGCCCATGATGACCCCTGTCCATCGTCAAAAGCGCCTACAATGGGCACGCGAGCGTCGGAACTGGACCTTGGAGCAGTGGAAGAAGGTTGCCTGGTCCGATGAGTCCCGTTTTCTTTCAGACCACGTGGATGGCCGTGTACGTGTGCACCGTTTACCTGGGGAACTGATGGCACTAGGATGCACTGTGGGAAGACGAAAAGCTGGTAGAGGAAGTGTGATGCTCTGGGCAATGTTCTGCTGGGAAACCCTGCGTCCGACCATTCATGTGGACGTCAATTTGACACGTGCCACCTACCTAAACATCGTTGCAGACCAGGTACACCCCTTCATGGCAATGGTTTTCCCTGATGGCAGTGGCCTCTTTCAGCAGGATAATGCGCCCTGCCACACTGCACACCTTGTTCGGGAGTGGTTTGAGGAACATGATGAAGTGTTCAAGGTGTTGCCCTGACCTCCAAATTCTCCAGATCTCAATCCAATTGAGCATCTGTGGGATGTGCTGAACCGACAAGTCTGATCCACAGTGGCTCCACCTCGCAACTTACAGGACTTGAAGGATCTGCTGCTAATGTTTTGATGCCAGATACCACCATCAGGGGTCTTGTAGAGTCCATGCCTCAGTGGGTCAGTGTTGTTTTGGTGGCACATGGAGGACCAACAGCATATTAGGCAGGTGGTCATAATGTTTTGGCTCATCAGTGCATATTCTAACTGGAATTCACATTCAGACTCCAATAAATTCCTCTTCGCTTCATTGTACTTTTGGCAAACCCTGGAGTTGTGAAACCTGAATCCTAGTTGTTACATTCAAGAAAATCACACCTTAATATGTACACATACATTATTAAGTGTCCATATCACTACACAGACAGCAAAAAAATTAATTATGCCTTAGAAATGTATTTAAATGTGTCTTCTGTAGTTCTTATGCACTGTACTTAAAATATTGTAACTTCCCCTTAACCAGTGCCACAGGACCTCTTCCTCCCCTTCCGCTCCTCCTCCTCCTGCACCGCTGCTGATCACGTGTGCAGAAATGTAAGAAAAACTGCGATGGCGTTTCCACGCCCCTGGCCCCCCCCCCGATCTGAGGTGCGATACGAGGAGGAGCCGCTGAGGCAGACCAGAGCCCTTCTCCCTTTCCGCTCACATAATCAATGGCCAAGGCAAATGGCGCAGACATGGCGAGAAGGAAACGTCTCCGTTCACACCCTCTCTCAGTATCGCCTCACAGAGTCACAGCTACTGTTCACCACAAAATACAGAATCTAAAATAACGTGCACATTCAATCAAAAAAAAAAAAAAGACTGCAATTGACCGTTTTTCGAAAAGGACCGTTTCGAGTGGTGATACAGCGCGGCGGAGCACTCCTGCTAAAAATCATAATCTGTTGGCCGCGTGAGAAAGGCAGAAAAATGGCAAACCATTACGGTTAAATACCACGGGTTCCGCTGAATAAGGAAAATATTTTTGCACGTTAACGACGCGGTTGACACCTCTGCTCGGCGCTCGGCACTAGCCCACTTTCCCAGCTCTCCTCACTCCAGTTCCGACACGACACACTGCTGCAGCCGAGGACAGAGCAGGCCGAGGACTGCAGAGGTGGGAGATCCAGCTCAAAAGCAATAGCACTGGGTCCATTTCCCTGCCTGCTTTTCCATACCGCAAAGCACACCAGTCCAGACACTCTCTCTCCCCCTCTCTCTCTTTCTTTCTCTCTCTCTCTCTCCCTATCTCTCTCTATCTCTCTCCCTCTCTCTCTCTTTCTCTCTCTTTCTCTCTCACACACACACATACACAAACACACACACACACACACACACACACACACACACACGCACACAAACACACGGAGGGAGAGAGAGAGAGAGGACATTAACAAGCAGCATTCTCTCAAATGGCTGCCCTACATCTTCACCAAATGAGAGAGAGAGAGGGGAGAGAAAGAGAGGAGATGCAGGGAGGCAGGAACCAGAAAGGGTAGAGAGAAGAAATGTGGAGGAAGATGGTGTGAGGAGAAAGGAGAGCAGCTGGTGGGGATGAAGAATTAAAGAGGAGGAGAAACAGTGAGGGAGAGAGGAGAGAGGGGTGATGTGGAGACGCAGGATGGGGGAGGGACTGGATGTGGAAAGATGAAAAGACAAGACTGCAGATCCGACTGCCTCAATGACAGAAACGGAGAACAAATATCCCAAATGTGTGCGAGAAACATGGATAGACAGACAGAGAGAGAGAGCGAGAGAGAGAGAGAGATAGGAAACCGAAACCTAGAGTGATATGCTGGACAGTGTCAGAATAAATTACAACAGAACAGTAGTTTTCCAAATTTTATCATATTCATATTCTGTAATTTCAAAGCTAAACCTCTTTGTCTGAATTATAACCATTGCTTACAGACCTTGGGCTTAAGCAGATACATGACCTGAGTTTGAAACCAGAAAAAAACCAGTAGAATGACAGCAGTGAAAGGATGGTGCATCTATATTGTTATTTAGGTCTATATTCCCATCTGTCAGAATCAAAGCTGCCATTGAAATCAGTTGGTGTGATTTTGATTATTTACATTTAATCTGTAGCAGTGGTTCCCTGGCCTAATTTTTTATACTGTTCAAAGTGTAAATACGTTATGCATATGCATGCTACTTTATATGCTAAAAGAATGCATTTGCGCAGGTGACTGCTGTGGTTAGTGCACCCCCCCCCCCCCCCTTCAGCACGCTGACAGAAACTCCCCTGCAGTGGAGGGGCTGTCCCCGCCACTGACTCCAGCACACAGCAGCCCTCGCGGTGCAGCCACTCCACTTACCAGCAGACACCATCTAGCTGGAGAAAGGCCAATAAATAATTTAGATTCTGCAGATTGAATGTAGATCACTGACTCCACCAGAGGAAAGGAGAAAAAAAAAACACTGTAGCTGCTCACGAATCTCTCTCTTCACTCACTCTCTTCTCTCCCTCTCTCTCTGTCTCTCTCTCTCTCTCCTTCATCTTTCCCTCTCTCTCTCTCTCTCTCTTTTTTCTCTCGATTTCTCTCTCTCTCACACCCCTTTCTCTCTCTAGAACCTTTTTTCTTTCACAGGCATGCATGTGTAGTGGATATTCCAACTCATGCAAATATGCACAATTGCATACGCTCTCTTTACTCACAGCAACATGTATGCAAACACACATAAGCATGCGCACACACACAAGCACACACACACACACACACATCTGTGCTGCCACAAACGTGCTCACGCACACAAAAATGTCAGGAAACCCCTTGTGCCGATCACTAACGATGGCAACAGCATGTACACACAGCGTTGCCACATCTAAACATCACAAGTTCAGTCTGAGCTACGGAGCCCGAGATATGCTCTAGTCTGAGGCTGCACCAGTGTCAACTGCCAGGGCAAAGGGAACCATTTCACTTAGCATGTGAGAACAGACTCCTCGTCCCTGTATAAACGCACCTCTCCTTCACACAGACTGGAGACACAGCGACCAAAAGATTTGATTTCCTCTGCACTCAGTTTGGGGAAGAACAATTCATCCAGCCCTACAGATGGCTCGAAGTGACCTGGCCATTTGCACTCTGGCAAGAATCTCCACATCCACCTTTTCTCCTTTCGTTTGTTCTCAACTGGCGTTTGTTATATAGACAGACACCCCGCTACAGCTGCGTTAGCCAGGAGCTATCAACTGCTCACACTGAGGAGAAATACAGTGTGCGCCGTACTCTCCTTTCCTGTAGGTACTGTAGACCTGGGCATTCCAATTTTTTTTTTTCCCACGTGTCAAAATAACTGCACACACACACAACCCTGTGCAACATTTAGACTCATGTGGATGTCTGAAGAAGGGATACAACACACATTTTTCACAGTACACTGTCTTGCAGCACACCTCGACCCATGTCTCAGCCCACAGCGTGGGAACCGTTACGTCACACAGTGGGATCACGTATGTTTGCCTGAGCTGAGTAGACCGAAGGGAGACCTGGAGGCAACGCAGGCCTTTATGCTGTTATGGTGTGGCACATGTCCGACGACACCGCTGAACAGTCAGGCTGTACAGTCAGCCTCCCGCTCGTAAAGGGGTAAAACACGCTGTCGTGCAGATGTGAATTACACTGCTTATCTGACACGAAGGGCGTTAATTAGAAGTGATTCATGAGCAACAATTTCAGCGGCACACTTCTAAGATCGTGGAGGACCGCTCGCTGGGAGGAAACGACGGATGGGTGGAGGAGCACGGCCAGGTCCGAATTGACCATAACAGCACAGGAATACCTCTCTGTTAAACGTGTTCAGACCCATTCAGAAACATTATGCTTCCATTTCCTGCTGAAATATTTTTGATGCAATTTTCATTGAAATGTTTAAGCGGTGGGACTATCCAATCAGAGCCTGACTGAAACAAATGACATGACTACATCCTAACCATGGTGACTATACTGGCTCAGAGCTGTAATGCAGAGTTATAATGGAAAGAGTGTGTGTGCGTGCATGTGTGTGTGCGTGTGTGTGTATTTGCGTGAGCGCGTATGTTGTATGTGAACTGGGGTGAAACACAGACAGATAGGCAAAGAAAGACAGACAGAAAGAAAGAAAGACAAAATTAGGAGAAGGATCCGGAAAAGCAAGACAGAGACAGAGGGGTACAGAGTGAGTCGTGAGCAGGAGAGTAGTGAGAGCACTCCTCGAGCCGTTTCTGCAGCCTGACTGAGCTAGCAGATGGCGGCAGGCGATGGTGGCATTCGGGGGGAGGGACAGTGCTCCCTTCCCTGGCACGCTGAGGCCTTGCCACTCCTCATAACTTCAGCTTCCACACGAGCTGCGCCATTTCTGCTGCTCAACCAGACTGCCTGCCGCCAGACCTCCCAGCCATGGCGCAGATCAGGAGCCCAGATCAGGACATCGTGATCCGTTATTCGCGACAGCCTCGACGGAATGGCAGCGATGGCCCTGTGATTCCTTGTACTGCATCCAAACAAAGATGGAGGACGTCAAGATGTTCTGTGTCCTGCCGCTACGATACTGAGCACAATGATGGGAGGGAAAGGTGGGAAGACCTGGTCCTCCAACCACAGCTGTGCTGTTCTCATCAATAGGACTTAAGATCAAGGAAGCTTCTCTGAAAGTTCTCATTCAAGAATTCCAAAAATGACTCATAGCTTCAGGAGCACCACATGGGCACAACTTTGGGCACAAGATAGCGGGCAGGGATGTGCACTGGAATGTCTGAACTGGTGAGGAGATGGACTTCCCAAAAACAGGGAAAGTGTTGAGCACTGGGATACTCCATGGCACGTGGTAAAAAAAAAAAATAATAACAGCGCAATGCAGGAGGAAGGGATGGGTGTGGGAGCGCAGCCAAGGCAGACGCACCACCATCCCCAACGCAAACGTGCTCGCATATGTCTCGCTGTTTCTCCTGCTGTCTGTGCCGTGCTTCTGAGCGGCTGAATCCATCACGCCGAGCGTCATACCCCGGGGCACGGCAGGTCACACGTGCCACACGCAACAGCAGCTACGGACCTAAATGGCAGCCCTGAAGCTGAGAGATCTCTCCGGGCGAGGTTTCTGCGTCTTTGGAAGGCTTGCTGCCTTCTCCCGCAGTACTGAGTTCTACATGGCTACCACTGCATTCTCACTGACCATGCAAAGAGCCAGGAAATCAGTGACAGATGAACAACCAGAATGACTGCTCTTTCATACGCTGGCCTTGATTTTCAAAAAAAAAAAGCTCCATATTCCCCAATAGTCTGTGCACAAACACTTGGTTGAAGGTAGAGCAGCAGAGTGGTGGAAGAAAATATCACAACACCGCGATATGAGTAAAGCTCACAAGAATCGTTATGATGGTGACTTGTTATGTATAAACCAGTGGTTTTCTGGAGGAAAACCTTGCATTTGAAGAGGGCTAGATTGCCTGAACAAGACCAGCTCAATGCTGCTCAGTGCTGTTGTGAGTAGCACAGGAGGAACTTGGCAATTTTGGTATTTTTGCTGCTCTTTTTTTCTGCACTGCGAGAGCTACAATAAGTTCATTGCCTTGCTGCCATGCGTCTCGCAGTAATAAACCATGGCTATTATATTTTAGTTTACTACAGGTGTGCTCCTTTGAGTTTTAGAGTGCCACTGCTTCACATGGGACAATCATTATTTTACTCTCAGTTCTGATATTGATCTCAGCTTGTCAAGCAAGGTACACACGGACAACAATGCTTGGCCCCCTTTTTGGCAAAAAACCAACCACAGGGTTTTACACACACACGTACATACACACACACACACACACACACACACACACACACACACACACACACACACACACACACGCGCACACACACACACACACACATTATTTTACTCTCAGTTCTGATATTGATCTCAGCTTGTCAAGCAAGGTACACACAGACAACAATGCTTGGCCCCCTTTTTGGCAAAAAACCAACCACAGGGTTTTACACACACACGTACATACACACACACACACACACACACACACACACACACACACACACACACACACACACACACGTGCGCACACACACACAATCACACATTGACGCACGACGCCACCAGTGTCACCGCACATGGCTTTGCACTTGCACAACAATGTAATGTGCCAACAGATGGTCACAGAGAGATGCCCTGCTCTCTGGGACATAAACACAGCATCATAATCTCCAGTGATCATATTCATAACCCATCTCTGTGCCACACTCGTCCTCTACCCCCACCTCCAAACCCTCACCTTCTGCCAGGTTTTCACTGATGCAAGCATCCTTCTGTGACCCTCTTACAAAGTGAGCCACTACCTTCCAGTGTAGCACAAGAGCACATAACTGCAAGCAACTTCAGCTGCAATAAGCTTTCTCCTAGCTAGCTGTCACAGTAACTAAACCTGAATAATATTACAATGCAAATTGAATTTTGTAACATAGTCTCAATCACTCTCCAAAACAATAATAATGACAATGACTACAGGTCAGGTGTTTAGAAGCTGCTCTTTTATGCAAATATAATCTGATCAAAGGTTGCCTATTATTGTGAGTTTAGAGAATTGCAATGGTCTAAATGACCCACCTAACATCTTTGAAAAGATCAGACCTTGCCTGCCTGTGGAAGACTGCATGTTGAAAAATGCTGCAGTGTGCCTTGCTGAGTATATGCATACCAGCAAAAGTACTGCTTGCTCTGTGATCTCCACACTAGAGCACGATACTGCCACACTTTCCTAATGAAAATCTCACTGTAAGAGTGAGGTTGCTGCCTGATTTTTTCCAGTGAGACCCTGGTCCAATAAAATTCCACGATGTCTACCAATTTCAAGATGGTGACCAATATCACTGCTACATTCAACAAAATGACACGGATGGGTATTGGCTTCATGCCTTTTTTGAACAAATTTCAGTTCCATTTCAGTTCAACCCCCATATTTTTTCATATTCATCATTTTTTTTCTGTCAGCTTAGCTCTAAGATGTTTTGTAACAGAAATCAAGAGAGGAACCTTTTTAAGGTTCTCTCCACCACTGCCCATAAAAGAGTTTGAACCTTGTTAAGAAGCTCCCTAAGAAATGGCTTTGCTTGGTCACACAAGCACAGTGGCATGTGGGCCATGTGTTCAGCAGAGAGGTAAGGACAGCAGCCAAAAGACACACTGCCCTTAAATCAACTGTTTCAGCACATGTGTGTAATATCCTTTGCCTCACGTTGAAATGGTTGAAAAAAACGTGTGGCACAGTGGCACAGTCAGAGCTGGACGAGGGATTCTGTGAGACAAAAAAAGAACAAAGAAAAATACACCCCATGTTCCAGAACATCTCCACAGAATCCGCGTGCAGTGCGGCTCTATGACTAATATGACTTTGGTTTGATGCCTTCAAAGCTGGCCTCGTTTGTGCTAGTGAGAAGGCTCTGATTTAACGCACAACTTTCTCAGAGGTAAGGGAGACGGAGAAACATGCACACACACACACACACATACACACGCACACCAAACACGCGCGCACACACACGTGCGCGCTACCAGTGAGCACACGCGCGCTGGATCAGAGCCATCTTGTCCTTGCCCTCACATTTGCAATACACTCTTAATGAGGAGTGAGGACTTGGGCCCGCGCCACATGCTCTTATGCTGCCCTGAGCAGTAAAAATTGCATTTGCCCTTTCTCTCTCCCTCCATCCTTTCCCGCTTGTGTATGGCGCTGAGGCCACACATGCTGACATCAGCAACCAGCCATTAAGCGCCAATGCACCGCCTTGCCAAAGCCAACACGCAGCCTCCGTTTCTCCAACACAGGAAAACGCCTCCTTGCCTGTCTGAAAATTTAAGACACCTAAAACATGTCTCCCCACATCTCCAGGGCCAAAGGATGCCTTCACCTTCTCTCGAAACACAGCTCCCCACTTTAATAGCTAAAAACTAGCTCAATAGCTAGCTAATAGTTAAAAAGCTAAAATAGCTAGCTAATGGCTAAAAAGCTAAAACATGTCCCATCAATACTGAAACACGCCTCCCCACTCCTCCAAGCACTAAAACATGCCTCTGTAGCGCATGAAAACTGAAACACTCCTCCCTCAATGTCTCCCAAAATATGCCTCCTAGCCTCTCAAAAAACCAAACCATGCCTCTCAGCGTCTCTTAAATCCAACCCAGGCCTGCAAACCTCTCCAAAACTGTCACACCCCCGTCCCCACCTCAGCAGCACTAACGCACCTTCTTCATCCTTCCCAGCATCCTCAGCACCTCTATACCGCCCCCTTTCTTTCCGGCCTCGGCAGTGCTGACACGCTGCCTCTGCCAGTGGAGTGCCAACTGTCCACACATCCAGCCTCTCCGGAGGCAGCACATACAGCAACAAGCATGCCACTCACAAACATCACTCCTCCCACCCCTTCGGGTCACTCACTACCACACATGGTACACACACAAGTACATACATGCGTGGTACAGACACAGCACACATACACATGCAGTATATGTGCATACACACACATATATATGCACACATAAAAACACACACATACACAAGCATCCATACAACTCTTCTAAAGAAGAAAACTCAGACCAGTATTGAGGCGGTGCAACAGCCATAAAAGCCCTTAACGATATATTCCTGTATATTCCAGAGCTTACTGTACATATGTACAAATCAGATGATATCCTGAAAATAGTGAAGCAACTGGGAGGTCTCGTACTTGGCACTATAAAGCATATACCATAAAATGAAAATAATGCTAACAGTATGCATACATATAATCAGAATAGTAATACTGGCACTTAATTATTAATAAGTATCCTTTTCTCACTGTTATTGATATTATTATCAGTTATTATTACCAGTGGTACTGAGCATTATTGTCATAATCGTGCCTTCAGGTTCAGCAACGTTGGCCATGAATTGAACTCAAAAAACATTTAACTAATAATGAAACAGCAGAATACTAATAGCATCAATATCATGTTAGTACACTTAAAAGAAGATGTAAAAGGTTGATTGCGTGCAAACTGTATTGCCGCCAGCAGAACATCACAGTACAGTACCTTGAAGCAGGCCCCTTTCTGTTGCTTGATTGGATTAAAAAGGATATGGCCATTCGGTGATCTTTTTGGCGTATTTTCTCACCACGTTGTCTTCGCTGAAGAGAAACAGGGACCGGTTGACTGTCAAGCAGTTCTGACGGACGGGTATCGGGTTGTAGAGGGCCATGGTTCGGGCTCGCTGGGCCATCGATTGCTTGTACATCCTTTGGGCTCCAGGCGGGCCGCCCTGCCTGCTGCCGCCTCGGCCGGGACCCCCCTGGCCAGGTCCCCCGCCATACCTGGCCGGTACTTCGTCTCCAAACCGCGCCATTCTATAGACACCAAACGCCAATCGTTACGAAGCAGCCGAGAAGGAGGTGAATTTTCAATGCAACCACACCACATTACACCCCATCTACTTCAGGACACGATAAACATACAAAGGTTTTGTTCTTCTACATCTTCATGACAGACGCTTTCAGTAAATACAAAATAACGCAAGACGACCATAGAGCGAATCTTGGTGTGTAGATACAGTAGCCGATAGACGTGAAAACCAAAGCCCTGTGGTTGGCTGACTGTTGGTCCGCTTATGAGAACATAATAGTTCCTTTTCAAAACAGCTTTGTCTTGAAAACAAAAACGAACATATTCCACTATATGAATTGAAAAAAAATATGTCCTGTCTTTTCCAAGCGGATTTCACATTCGTTTTATTTTTACAAAAACGTTTCCTCTAGGTAAGCCAGGTCGAAGCCCACTTGCTTGTTCCTTGGTGTATTAAATAATAACTGTAGTCATAGTTATGAAAATAACTTAGACTGTACATTAATAAAATAAATATAATCATCCAAATAAAATTAATGAAAAAAAAAACACTTTTCACTGTGGCATCGTAGATGTGCTTACAGTTGCTTCCTTTGTATTTTTGTGAGATAAAAATAGAAAAGAAAAAAATAGGAAAACCTTTAGTTATTAATGTATTTGTGTATCATCCGCGATGTTTCACACAGTACGGCAATATTCTGCCTCCCGCCGCCTACACTCGGATTGCACACAAACACATCACCGGGCTTCCCTGCAGATGGACCTCTGTGACATTTGTGGATGTTCGTTGATTAAAGCTGGTTTGCTTTCCGGAATTTGACGCTTTTAAATTTTCGTACGTTGAACCGTGTAAATACGAGTATGTGGTTGCATTCGATATTTTCACGGATGGGGCGACACCATCTCTGCCACAATCATCATCTACACTTCAGGGCTAGTAAAAAAATCCAGGTGCAATAAAATCCGAGGGAGAAGCATACGGGCATTGAAAGTAGCATCATCAATCCAGAGGAAACGGCAATAACGACCGGAGTCTCTCACAGCCTAGCATGTTCTCCTCTCCCAGGATGGGCGCAGCAGCGGAACCGCAAACCATCCCCACCCCGCAGTCCTCCGCACCCTAACCCCGGCAGTCTTGTCCTGCCTGTTCGCTTTAGGTTCTCACAGTCCGATAACCCTCCCGCGGGCTTTACACCTTCGAGATCAGCCTGGGAAACCGAACCCGAGAGGGAGAGAAGCGCGTGCGAGTGCCTCTGATCAGCTGGCAGGTTGAGCTACAATGAGCATCTGATCAATTTAACGCTCCCCTAGCGCCGTCCACAAATCTCTGGCCAGCCCTTGCAGCACATGATGCGCACACCCCCCACTGATTCGCTTATCCGCTCTCCCTTTCCAACACGACTCGCGCCCTCCGCCAAGAGCCAAAAGCACCAAACCAAGTACGCTTCCCCCTTTTTCTCCTCTTTAACAGATAGACAGTGAATGTATTCAGTGTTTCGGTACTCCACAGGGCTACGTCTAACAAGTCGTGGCACCTGGTCAAGAGGGGGGGGGGGGGGGGGGGGGGGGGGTAAACAATCCTCAGACAGTAAGCATATTTTTTTTTTCTTCGACAGGCTGGTAAGTAGTGTCGATTTTCATCCAAGTTGGTATGAGATTGCAAATAACAGTTTGCGGCATTAGTAACATCGTGAACAGACATGCAGCTTCGCCTGCTGACTTGACCGAAAACGCTATTCTCCAGGGCCCTGTGCTGTTACGTGCCTAAAAGCTGCGTGGAACTTCAATGTTTTTTTTTTTTTTTTACATATCCCAATTGAAACACAAATTACTAATTTAGTTGCCTTTTTTGCCAGAAAATCGCCTGCAAGGAAGTTCTTAGTGTACTTTCAAAATTCCTTTTTTTCTTAAATCTCAAATCTCATTCAACTGAATGAACCAAAAACGGTTCATTCAGTTGTGGCCTTTTATTTATAATGTGGAAGAAAAACATTGATGAGAATGGCTTTACAGGATGGCGGCAGAGTGAACAGTCCCCTCAGCTCGTCACATTTCTGCGTATCCCATTACTCATTCCATAGATGCTCTTATCACTGCCAGATATTTTGCTCCCCCGGTGCACTGCCAGACCGTAATTTCAACAGGTGATTCGTAAAGCACCATGTCGGGCCTCGGGACAGTTCTGTTGTAAATAGCCACTGGATGAGTTTCCAGTTGAAGAATCGCTCCTAAAGTTCAGGGTCCGATTTAGCTCTCTCCTCACACCGCATTCGGCCCCGTGTCCTCATTCTCCGACCTAATTAAGTCCAAACTAACGCACGCAGGCCTCGACAGTGCACACGCCTGTAAAATAGTGGAATAAATTGTAGCCATTTTATTGTAGAGGAGCCATTAAGTAAATGTATGACAAGGCTGTTATTTCACGGTTGCCTACCTTAAAGCATTGTTTAATTGTTAATCTCCTATAGTAAATGTGCAGACCTCTAAGTAACGTAAGTAAGGTGCAGTGTGTGTATGAAAGCGTCTGGCGGTTGAGTCAGTAGTAGCATTCCTTCCATTTACATTTATTCGTTTGGCAGACGCTTTTATCCAAAACGATTTACAAGTGAGGCAGAGTACAACGCAAATTCCGAACCTCATTCAGAACCTCAAGATTCAATTTCCCACAAGAAATTTTTGCAAATGTTTGCAAACACTGCATTTCCGGCCCTGTGCGACTCCGAGTGTGTGTGATTTCCTGTCAGTCGAGAGAGAAAGCGGACACATTAAAGCTCATTAATGTTCTCCGACAGACTCTGTTTTTTTGCCGCGACTCTGATGCCTTGAATTGCGTGTGCCTATCAGTACTCGACATTTCCACACCCTCTTTCACACCGTAAAGGACTGGGAAGCAAAGGGAACTGTTACCTCAACCGTTTTTCCCCCTGGTATCACGTGTATAGAAGCTGTTACCAAGGCACTTGTGGGAAAATCCCATTTTTTCTCAGTTTTATTACCGTTATTTTAACATTGTCGTATTAATATCATTATATGAATGTTGTTATACTCGAACGAAGTGGGACTGCGGGTCAGCTATGGCCGTCACGTGTCAATACCTACTTGTCCCGTGTCGTTTCCCGCAATAAAGCAAGTGCCGACTTCGGTAACCGCACGCTTTAGTGTCGGGGTCAACACGTATCTGGTCAGCCGCACGTACACGTAATGCTTAAAGCAGCTGTGGCGGCAAGGCTGGTGTTCGCATGTGGCCAGCTGTCTACCTCCTGCCTGCAGTCGGTGTATCACACCCAGCCCAGAAGAGGCTGGCAAAATTCAACCAGCAGCCATCCTTTGCGATGGATGCCATACTCAGAGTTTGGCATCTTTTCATATTATGAGGACAAATAATGGAGTGTGGGGACGGTGGTATTTGATTTTGATTTTTGTCATAGCTACATTCTGAATTCAGTTAGAAAAAGAACAATCTCTGTACTGTGAGTCTGCCTTTTAGTAAACTTGCATCTAGGTTTGGGGGAAAAAGTGAATTCGGGAGTCAGTGATTTTATGCAGGTGCTCTGTGAATCTTGGATTAGAAACCCATATTGAGTTTCCAGTTCAGTCAGAGGTCTGCTGCCCACACCGCACCACACAGCCTCAGTGCTGTATTTTTCCTGTTCTATTATAGCTACAAGGAATTCTACTGACTACTGAGACCCTGCAAAGTATCTGGGACTAAAAGGTGTTGGTGCTCTCAAAAGACACAAACTAGAGTAACAACAGTGATACTGCCACAATCACTGATGATTCATCTGACATGAGGACTCCAATGGAGAGTTTCTTTAGATATTTTTTTTCCTGAGATATTTCTCTCAGCTTCTGGTGCTCTGTGTGCTCCTGTCACGTCCCCTGGCTCTAGGGCCACCTAGAGCTCCTCTGTTTTCCGTTCATGCGCACAAGAAGCCCAAATCTGCCAGCTTTCTCTGTTATATGAGAAGAAAGACAACTTCACCTTACACAGGTTACAATTTTTACATCTTATCCATTTATACAGCTGGATATTTACTGATGCAATTGAGGGTGAAGTGCCTTGCCCGAGGGTACCACAGCAGTGCCCCAGCGGGGGACTGAACCAACAACCTTTTGGTTACAAGCCTGGCTCGTTACCGCTATGATACACTGCCGCCCTGTACCCTATGTAAGTTGCTCCGGCTAAGAGCATCTGCTAAATGACTGTAATGTAATGTAATGTTCACCTGCCCTCTACATGACATGGGAGAAACGCCATCTGACATCTTTGGCAGAAACTCACACACACACACAAACACACGCACACACACACACACACACACACACACACTGCGCACATGCTGGCACATTGCAAATCACTTCAGTAAGACCCTCAGCTTGTGCTCCACCCTACTCCTGGGTTCAGGTGTCCGTGGCTCATCACACCTGAGCACCCCTAAGCACTGGCTCCACCATCCTTGCTTCCAGCACACTGTTTTGGGAAGGCGTTGTCAGGGCAGACCAGGGGAAGTCACAAGTCCACTCCGGTCATAACTACTGGCTCGTCTGGCAGTCGTTAATGCACAGTAAGACCCATGTCAAGTGACACCACAGTGCCTCTGCCTGCTCATGCCAATCCAGTGGCCTGTTCCAGTCTGTCTGATCTTTACTCTGGGGATGAAGAGAATGTGTCTTCTAAGTGTAACGCCTTGACAGCATCACTTTATCTCTCACCATTGCTTATATTAATTTTTCTTCAAAACAAAAATAGCCATATCATAGAGTCAGATTTGTTTTGTTTTTTTTTTTCAAACGGACCTTCACATTAAGTATGTTTAGTGTATTTTGGTCATGACCAATGTACTGTTTAATGCGGTATGTAACTGCTACTACAGTGCTGCTAATTGGTGTCATGCCAGTTATGCGTCTTTTAAATTAGACTACGTGTAGATTCCAGTGGGACTGTAAATGTGTCCAGGACTATATCAGGGTCCCTGTGACTAAGACTGTAACTGTTAGTCTATCTGTGTGAGAGGGGAGAGGGAGCTACAGTGTGAGAGTGTAATGGTGACTGAGTACCTGTGTGTAAGTGCGTATGGTTCTGTTCATGCCATCTGGGAGACTGTGTCAGTGCCAGAATGTGAGCATGCTGTGTACTCCGCCTGTCTGCGTGCAGCCTGTGTTATCATTTAGGGCGTATTCACACGGCGACCCTGCAAGAAATCAAACTGCGTCCCTTTTCCAGTCTAAACCCAACTGTTAGTCATTCTTTAAACATTTTGGACTAATATTAAACTGAGTAACACACAGGAAGTGTGTAAAAGGGAGACTGCCTTGGATTAATGTTAAACTGAGCAACATGCAAGAAGTGTGTAAGAGGCTTGGACTAATATTAAACTGAGCAACACACAGGAAGTGTGTAAGATGGAGACAGAGAGAGGTAGGCCAAGAAAAGGAGAGCGGGGGCTGTATGGAGAGAGAAGTGGTTTAATCATAATGGAAGCTAATGAATCAGCATTGTTTATACAGTCTGCATCACCTCCCATGCAGACTCTGGGAGTACAGTGGGAGAGAGGGGTTTGTCCAGCACAGCATGCACGAATATACACACACGCGTACGCGCACACACACATGCACGCACTCACACACACATAAGCATGCATTTATCCATGCTCACACTCATACAAACACACACACACACACACACACACATACATAAACACAGTGTCTGTACAGCAGATCATTGCCTCAAATAATGTGGAGAGAAGGGTACAGGCCTTAGATGTTTCCACTTCTGTTTACATTGTATAAATGATGTGGCTACTCTGTGCATTCAATGTGGCACAGTGGGTAAGATACTACACCTGTAATCCCAGTGCTAAAGGCTGTACTGCCAGGCTACTGCATCCAGCGATACCCAATGTACCAACCTTACATATGCTGTATGAAAAATGTAACTCTGCCTGGATACATCAGCTAAGAATGTTATTATTATTATTACTAGTAGTAGTAGTACGCTGTGTTAAAGTGAAACCTTAAGGAATTAACTAAAAACACCCCTGTGTACAGCAGAACCTGGGTATCTAAGTCACACATTTTGTATGTTTTGAATGTAGTATCTAACACAAATCCTGGATATCTGACACTGCTTGGGATATTTTTGTGTGGCATTGGATGGTTTGGGATGTCTGATATTTTGGCATTATGAAGTTTGGATCCTCTAAGCCCAAAGTAGCAGAGGAACCGTAAGAGTTTCTGGAGAAAACAAACTGGACGGGCTGATGCAACCGATTAATCATTTAGAAATAATACGTACTGGAGTGGAAAGCTTTATTGGCCCAGATACACATTCACGGCGTGCAGGTTGTGCCAGAAAAGTCTCTATCAAGGGCATTTCAAAAGGGAGTTTAGCCCATTCAGACAGCTGCAGTGCGGCTGGCTTCAGTTTGGTCTGCTTACTAAATGCTCTGTCGGAGAGACTAGAACAACCACAAGGGGGTGCTACAGCGGCTTATGATGACGGAGAATTCTTTTTTTCATTGAAGCAGGGCCCTCAATATTATAGGCTGTTGTCTACCAAACAGCAGGTGAACATGTCCGAACATTAGTGATCTCGTGCCTCTTTATCAGCATCTGAATATAAGCCCTCTGAAGGCAACACGCCCAGACCACTCTGGCCAACTTTTCTGCCTTTTTTCTGATTCATTTATTGAGCCAATGGATATTAGATCACGGTTAGACAAAAAGAAGCATTAATCTGATATATCGTTAATACTTTGTTTGATAATGTAATTCACCTGAAGCCCAGAAAATATTTAGTATGCTTTGTATAGATGGGAGCTGTGGTGGGAGCAACAGCAATGCCTTATTTAAATTCAGTTAAATAATAATGATATTATTAATTCTATACTATAATAATACTTTATAATATGAGTAAAATACTTTTGTGAAGTATAAATGTGTGTATGTGTGTTTATGCATGTGATTATATTAACACTGTATGTGATGTCTCATTGGCATCCCTGTGTTTTTGTCAATGTGTGTGTGTGTGTGTGTGTGTGTGTGTGTTTGTGTTTTGTGACCCTGTGTCTGAGTGAATTAATGTGTTTGCATTGATAATGTCTGCGATAGATGGTGTGTGTGTGTGTGTGTGTGTGTGTGTGTGTGTGTGTGTGTGTGTGTGTGTGTGTTTGTGTGTGTTTGTGTTAGGACTCTGAGGCCCAGAGCATGAGATTCAGGCGCTGTGTCTTGAGATGCCGCCAAAAAAGGAATCTCAACTCAATGATTCATAAAGTTGAATTATTCATGGCGGGAATGCATATTAGGCTCTGTGCTCACTATTAAACTTTGATCTGTTTAACTCACTGCAGGAACTTCTGGATATGTCAGTATGGACCATGCTGTTTGTGTGTGTGTATGTGTGTATGTGCCTGTCTGTCTCTATGTCTGTGTCTCTTTTTTGATGTCCACTAACCTCTGTCTGTGAATGTCTCTGTCTGTGTCAGTGTGTCTCTCATTGTGTGTGACCCTTGAGTTATGCTATGTTACGTTATTATGTATGATGTTTCAGTGGATCACTGTGTCAGAGCGCTTCTTTTAATGCGTCATTATGTCTCATTCTATACCAGCGGGTTACTCTGTGTATCAGTGTGTTCAGATCTGTATCCCTTTGTGCCTCTTTGAGGGTAACGCATATGTGCGGTAATGAGCGTTCCTGTGTGTCAGAACGTGTTCGTGTGTTGGCGATCGTCCTTGCCTGTCAGTTTGCCATAGAGATTGTCATTACGGACCGTGCCGCCTTGACACCGCCAGGAAGCCCTCCCTGTCCGCGCGCATCTCTCTGCTTCAGCTGTGTTCCCGTGTGTCAGCCGTGTCTCCCCGTGTCAGCCGTGTCTCCCCGTGTCAGCCGTGTCTCTGCGTCAGCCGTGTCTCCGTGTCAGCCGTGTCTCCGTGTCAGCTCGCTCTCTCCCCGTCTCCGCGTGTTTGTCACTACCCGGCTCCGCTGTTACCCAGCATCTGTAGCCCGTTACCAGTCTCTGTTACTGGAGCCAGCATGCCTTTCTCCCGCTGGCTCATGCCTTGCAGCACTGATAGGGGTACGTGCTGCATGTTTGCCTGACGGGAGCTGTGCCAGCAGCACTGAACCAAAGCAGCAGGCTGTACACACCCAGATACGTACACAGGCCCACATACGGTACCAGTTAAAAGTTTGGACACGCCTTTCATTGTTTATTTTTACTGTTTTCCACATTTTAGAGTTATAGTAAAACCATCAAAACTGTGAAATAACGCAAATGGAATTGTGCATTATGCATTGACCTAAAAGGCGTAATATACAAATTAAAACTATCCTATATTATAGATCCTTCAAAGCAGCCAAAATAAAAAAATATATAATTGCATAGAAATTCAACTAATGTATCAACTACGCTATTTATATTTGTCTAAGAAATAAATTTTAAGCATTTAAGCGTAAATCGAAACGTCTTTGAATGCATGTTTCCCAGTATCTTAATCAGGTGTGTCCAAACTTTTGACTGGTACTGTAAGTCTACAAAGCCAACATGCTGTAGCAAAGTGTAACACTAAGGAACAGCGCAACACCCTGAACTGACATCTGTTACAGCAGAAATACACGGTGTAGCACACTGTGCCGTCCTGAAGCGCAGTGTTCCTGCTGTGTGCCCCGGTGGCTCTGCGTTGACTGTGGCAGACTCAACCCCACGCCTCAGCATTCGGTTCCTCTATTCACATTTTAATTCTGCAAAGTGCTCCGTGGCACACGTTGTTGTGGAGACGGCCGCAACACATAAAGTTTGATCGATTGAGTGACTGATTGAATTCGGTGCATTGAGTCACCGAGGAGGGGTGGGGGGGGGAGGAAGTGGACCAAAATGACCAG